>NC_084480.1:142428976-142458976 GCF_030035675.1 Rhineura floridana
CCAGTGGAGGCAACAATATGTTTCACAGGAGAGATGTCATTTTTCTTTCTTTTCACAAAATACATAAAATTCAGTAGATATTGGCCAGGAGACACATATGCTGGAGAGGACTGCACATGCAACCAAGCCTGTTGCTTTTAATCACAGAGTTCAACACTGCTAAGAAAAGTTGCTGTCTGTCTACATGAATGATTCTCTCTTGCACGCAAATGTCACTTGCTTTAGATTTCCATCACTAACCGTGAAAGGACACTCCCATTTTCAAATTTCCCCACAAATCTAGATATTTGAATTCTTTTCCAACACAGACATGAATTCCTTATTTTTTTCTCACTTTCAAGTCAGGATATTTCCAACTTTGTTATTAATTAATTTCATTTTATTTATTTTACTCTGGGGAGCCTGTATGGTGAACAGCACAAAAATACAATCTATACAATAAAAATATCTTAATCCTTACAATAAAAACATCTTTACATCCTAGAAAACTAAATATAAATAATAACAGCAACTGTTCCAATAGAAATCCATGTCTCACAGGCTTGTAGTAAGTATATCTTTAGCCTGTATCTAAATGCCAAAAAGCTTTAGCAAACATGTAAACGCAAGAGACAGACCCATTTCCCCAGAGAGAGAGAGAGAGTTCCACAAGTGTGGTGCTGTCATGGAAAAGGTCCTCCTTGAGTCACCACTCCATGGGCAACACACACTGGTGGCACCACCAACAGGGCCTCACCAATGGATCACAAAGGATGGGTTGGCAGGTACGTACTTGCCCTTAAGCTATTGAGTTTTTTGGCACCAGTACCAAAACCTTGAATTGGCCCTGACAGCACACAGGCGCCGATGTAATCTACTCCTCCAATCATATCTTCTTCCTATGGCAGCCCCTGAAACTTCCCTCTCTCACCCATCACTTAGCCACATGTTGTCCTCTTATGTCAGTCAGCTTCTCCAAAAGGACTGTGTAATAAACAAACCCACTTAGAATAAAATGTGGGAGTGCAAACGTATAAAATGTAGAAGAGTATAAAATGCAACGGTGCAGCAAAAATTAACAATAAACGGGGAGCTAACTCTAGATCAATGAGAGGGTGCAACAATATTCAGTTCCAGATTCTCACTCTGGAAAGTTCACCAGCCCCCAAACAGTCAGGGCTCATCACTGCAAAACAACCTTCAAAGGGGAGATGCCCCTGCCCTGTGGCTTTCCCCAAATGGGTTCCCATAGGAATAAGCTATGTATGTACGTGTATGGTTGTCTACTGTAGCCAGTATGATGATATTGTAAAACACAGTTAGGTTGTTTCTTTTTATCCAGATCTGGCTGGTGGGCCAGATTGTTATCTTTCCCACCCCTGCAGGCCAAGTCAGACAGATGAGTGGGGCCACCTACCTACCAATCACCTGACAACACAATGACATCAGGTGACCCATTTTTGCTTGCACAGTTTCACCATGTGCCAATGATCAGCTGGTTGTCAGGTCTGGCAAAGCACTATACATGGGGCTTCTCAAGACCCAATGATCAGCTGATTTGTTTAAATACCTGGATTTAAAAAATACTTTTACAATGGCCTGAGGCTTCCTGATTATGTTTAGGATTGCAGCTTAACTGCATAATCTTCAACATGTCTACTCAGAACAAAGTGTCACTGAGTTTAGTGGGGCTTATTCCCAGGCAAGTCATATAGGATTGTAGCCTAAATGTCTTTATAAATGCTAGATCCTAAACTTTTTCAGAGTTACCTGCTTGCACATCTTGGATTAACAGTGCCATAGGTTGAAGGGTGAGAAAGGATCACCTGACACCCTGAAAAAACTGGTAGTCAAGGTCCACAATACTAGACTGACATGGGGTTTCTGAAGTATGGTCCATGGACCACCCGTAGTCCACAAACTTCATTCAGGTGGTCCACAGCATCTCTGCATTAAATATTTATATGGCTTTTTAACTGTATTTTTATTGCTTCTTTTCTTTCTTATATTGTAGTCTTTGGTATTACAATTTGAATTCTATGGAATGCAAATTATAATCCTATAAAATACAATATAAGAAATAAAAGAAGAAATAAAAGCAGTAATAAAAATACAATTAACAATCATAGCGCGGTGCATTACAATTGCTAAAACAGGCAGAAAAATAATCAAATGGTCCACCAAGACTACTGGTAACTTTCAAGTGGTCTGTGGGGAAAAAACTTTGGGAACCACTGAGATAGGCCATAGGTTGAACTTAATGTAAGGCAGGGGTAGCCAACATGGTGCCAGCCAGATGTTGTTGGACTCCAAACTCCCATCAGCCCCAGCCAGCCTACAGAGCAACCCAAATGGTGGAGGCTGGTGGAGGGGGTGGGCTGGCGGAAAGCTCTGCAGCATTCACTTCCCACTATGCAGCCACCAGTCTGCCTGAGCACCAGCTCCATCAGGAGCAATGCACATGAGTGGGAAGGAAGAAGCTGGCTCCCACAAACTGGCCTCCTGGGGAGTAAGCGCTCCCCATAGAGGCCCATTACAACTTTTTTTTACTGTGCTGGCTTTTTGGCCAGCACAGTTTCTGGGTGTATCAGGACCTGGGGGTGGGCTTCATATGTGAGGAGGATCTCGCATAAGTCCACCCCATGGCTCTGCCCCACCACACCCCATTTTTGGGGCTCCCACCAGCCCTTCGTCCACTGGGCTGCCCATTGCCAGCAGATCCCTGGAGGTGCTGGCAGGCTTCTAGTAGAGCAGCCAGGGGGCCACAGCATCCAACTCCCTCCAGCCTGGTAGAAAGGTGAGTTGGATTGTGCCCCTAGTCAATAGGTAGAGATGATGGAGTCCATTAAGATCTGGAGGGGGACCATGCTGGCTATTTCTAGTGACAGGCAACTTCTGGTATAGAAAAACAGGCAAGCTGTTAGCACTATAGTTACCTTTAAAACATGTTTATTAAAAAGCATGTTTGTGCAAATACAACATTAGTTTATTAAACAGAAAAAGGTATGTCTTCAGCCAAAGTGACTGAAAATGAAAGAAAAATAAATCATTGAACCTATACATCAGAATAAGGTATACAGCTTACTGTTTTATTCTAACAGTTGATTATACATACTTAAATTAATATGTAAATAGACCTTCATCATTTTACCACAAATAAAAACCTGGTAATAGTAATAATAAAAAAAAATTGGAAAATTACCACAGAAATTGTAGTTAGGTCTTACAGTTTAAGGTACGTCTCCTACAAATGTATGTTTCTGAAGATGTGTGGTATGTGTTCTATTGAGTGCAAACAGACTGACTAAAAAATTCCTGCTTCTGAAAATTCAGTCCCGGAGCTGCTTATTTTAGTAAACTGAAAACACTTTTAACAAATATGATCTTGCTTCCAAAACTGCAGGAAGTATGGCAACAAGAAGATTTTATTAGGACATAATTGTACATCAGCAACTGAAAGTAGAAACAATGGGAGCCTGCTTTTCTGTTCTACTAATCTTAAAAAATCTTAAGGAGTTTTGGATGCATGAAGAATGTGTGTTCATGCAACATCAAAAGATGTCTGCAAGGCACTTCCTTTCGTTTATGTAATAGAAAAGGTCAGATTTAAGGAGACAAATTAAATTGAATACTTGCTATTCAGATTAACTATGCATATCTCCCTACAGCTGTCCAAAAAGCAAAGGGTGGTGGTGGTGGGGAGAGAAACCCAGTATGTTGTCAAGCTCACTATATTCTCATTAGTTCAGATTTTAAAAAGCATTTAAGGTCTCTGATCCAATAGGTACAAAATGAAGTATTCATGATAGTAGCTGCTCTGTGTTATAGGATTTTTTGTTACCAACATTTAAATAATCTATATTTTGTAGGGTGATATCTTGAAGATTACTTCACTATCAATATATAGAAGTAATAACCCAGTAGATAGCATTACCTATGAAAGGTCCATCCCATCTGCTATTCTTGCTGAAAGCTTTTCATGCACCAGTAAACTCAGTAAATATCAGAAGATAAAGCATAAGCCTACCACGCCATGGATTTGCTCCTAATGTCTCCTCAAAGTGCAGCCCCGATGCAACGATTACAAATGATTTTCTTCTAATGTCATTTTACATAACCCTTTTTTCTGCATGAGTAGTTAGTGCGGAATGAGTAAATGAATGAATGAATGCCATTAAAACAGTTAATCATTATCTGGGACACTGGCCTTCCTCCCTTCTTTGCAAGGAATCTCCATGACAAAGGCCAAGAGATCAAAATGCCAGGGCTGCCTCCATGGCCTATTTCTGACAGTAATTTTTTATGCAAATGGGACCGCTGGGCAGCTCCTTCTGTGACCTTGAGATGCCCTTATCTTAAACTGACTTTGATCCAATGAGGTCTTGCTTTTATGAAGCTCATTACTTCTTAAGATATGTATCTGACTTGAATTTCACTAATTAAAAGGAATTGCCTATTCACCTTTTCCCTCTGTTCTATCTTCCAACGACACACATACACAAGAAAAAACAGTATGACATGAAATGAACACCATTTTTTTTCCTTTCTGATGTGAGTTGGGAGGTATTTACTTGAGAATACTTAAATTTATTTATTACACTGACATCCTGCTCTTAAATGGGACTCCCGAACAGTCTTCTATCCAGATTTCTGATCAGATCCATACCCTGTTAGCTTCAGTGCTGTGCCTTCAGGTACTCCCGCAGTATTCATTGAAATCACACTAGCATTTAAAAAACTTAAAAAAACACAAACTATGCAATATGAGATTCAAACAACACTTTTAGCCAGAATCCAAAAAGCTCTTTTTGTCAGATTCAAAGCTTCCATGATTGTGCTTTTGATTTTTTTCATTGAACTGTCACCTTCTACACCATACTGTTTTTGAAATTCTCCTAAATTCGGAAAACAGATTGCTGTGAGGCAGGACAGGTGCACTGTTTGGGGGAAAAAGTAAAATGATCCACAGGACACATGAAGATAGTCACAGGGATGATACACAACTAAGTCATACTCGAGTAGATCCATTGAAATCAAGTGGCTTAAGTGACAAGTGCAAGGATTTCAATGGGTCTACTTTGAGTATGACTAATATTGGATGTCAGAGTCTCTGGATTGTTATGACATGCCCTATAAAACCTATGCAGTCAATTTCCAATATGGATAAACCTTTGAAGGAACAGTTCTGAATTTTGTTCTAGCAAGTGCATCTAATTTTATTGTTTAAATTGTTTATTCATAAGAACACTTTGCAAAAAACCATGCCCTACTTGGATCTATGTGAGCGCGCCATTAAAACTCCCAAATCTCATAAAATTTAATCTTATATGGCAAACAAATTTCTAAAGCAAGATTTTGAAAACAGAATAAAACATGAAAAGTTACAATTGCTTACTAACACTCCAGGAATCTGAGGTTACAGTGTTGGGACAATCAGTTAATACCAGCTCTCATTCTGCTTAGCTGTTAAGGCTCTTTTATACCAGTGATGGGAAACCTTTGGGCAGCATATCTCCCCATTTGGCCCATAAGGTCATTTCAACCAAGCCACATCCACCTGTCTTGCACCTTATGCCATAGAGGTGTGGGGAGATAAAAAAAGTGGTTGAGCCAAAAGGGGCTTTGCAAATCACTGTGAACCTGACTTTGCAAGCTCCAATGATTAGCTGATTTTTAGTGCTTTGTGGGCGCAGTATGCCCCTTCCCACATGGTTTGATTTCAAACCATGCAAGCAAAAACAGGTCACATGGTATTATTGTGAGTCAGGTGACTGACACATTGAGGGAAGGGGAATTAATGACCTGGCCTGCCCGTCGGATCCCCTCTAGACAAAAAAAATTAGCCCAAACGAAATGTCAGTGCTTGTTTTAGCCAACAAAAATGCATCTGAGCTATACTATCTTGACTGGAAAAATCCTGATTTCTGATTTCCTGCATTCAATGATATTCCACTTTTAGGAAGAGAATGAGTAACACCACCCCCCCAGCAGAGCAAAAGCATTCCATCCTTGTGAAAGTGAAAGAAATGAATCCTCCTCTGGGATTTCATGTATGCTTTCACCATGGTGTTGCCTGTCTTCTTTTGAGTTCCACTAAAGCCAGGAGACAGACGCCAAAACCAAACAGTAATTCCATCCTGAAGAACTGACTAAAATGGCTGAGGGGTTGCAAGTACAGGATGGCTTGCAAATCTCTTCTCTTGGGGACAGTGAAGATAGTGGAGAAAAGGCCGGTTGCTCTGTCTGAGTGGTAGACTTCCTCTTATCACCCAATAGCTAACAGATGTTGGATCGCAGTCTCCAATCTTTGTCTTGGAGAAGAAGACAAAGTTCCCAAGACTTATCTTAGCAATTGGAGAAGGAGGAAATAAGAACTAGCTTTTAAGAACTAGCCAAACGACAGGGCTTCCAGGATCCATTTGCTCCTGGTAGAGAGGCTCTCTGGTTCTCTGACCTGAAGCCTTTTCTCCAACAGATGCTCTCTGGCATCAGGCTGATGACCTGGGGCTGTCCCAGGACCCCTACAGGAAGGTTAGGTTGAGACTGCTGTGAATGAGGAATCTGGGAAAAGACTGCAAGAAGGAGGCAACTTAGCACTCTCAGGTGCATCCTTATGGAGCTGCAATGAAAGTGCCTGTTTCTTAACATTAACCAGACATTTTGAAATGGCTGATCCATCTACTAACCTTAAGGAGCTGGAGGGTTAAATCTGGAAGGAGCATCCCTCATCTGCAATATGAGACACACAGAGAAAGGAAGAACATACCTGGGAGGTCCTCTCACTGAGCACTCTGAGCTATCTTCCTCAGTCCAGTTCATCCTATCTATGTGATGGATTCTGGAGCAAGTCTTAACATTCACTGGGGACTACAGAATTTCTAGAGCACAGGGAAATGGTTTCCCATGCTGCTTCCACTGAATGAGATAGCAATTTCTGGTCTGTTACTAACCCAGTGGTGGGGAAAGAGGGATCCCTCCTAACTACAGTGATCACCTGATGAGCTAGGGTCCTTAGGTGGGCAAAGGCTGAGGCTGTGTGGGTGGGTGTTGTGAGCTCAATTTGGCTCTAATGAATCGCTGGAGTCCAGGACAAGCCCCTGAATATTGCTGTCAGAAAGGAACTATTCTGAGAAGGAAGGATGATCACTCTTCCACTTCCTATATAAAGAACTGGCACTACTTGCAGTAAGAGAACCTTCTTCCCCAGCAAAGAAATGCATTTAAGGAAACAAAAACAAGAGATGTTTACAAGCAGCTTCCTTCCCTGCACAGAGGTGCATAAGTGTTTTGAGAGATTTAAGACAAGAAAAGAGAAGGCAGGATGATCAAGCCATTACTAAGCATAGCAAAGGATGGATTAGTCTTTTTCTGGTCCTTCTGCATGTGTTTCTTCCCAAGTCCATTCCATCCTGTTTCTGCAACAATGTGCATTTTAAAAAAAAGAATTGCACAAAAGCTCACAAAGAAATATGTACGTACAGTGTTATATGAGGCAGCCATCTATATTTCATACAACATACCTGGAAGTGGTGGCATGTGATCACACCCCATCACTTGTAGGGGCATTTTAAACCCACACTGAATATTCATGTGGTAGTTGCAGTGGCAGCTGGGCTTCCTAGCCTTGTGGAGCAGCTATTACTGATAAGACTAGATTATTTTTTTTTAAAAAAGGGAAGCCCTTGGATCACCTCATACAATTCTGAGAGGTGCGAAATTCAGAGGGATAACTATGTTTTGGATGTGTGGTTCATGTAAGTACCCTTTGGAATAAGCATCCATCAAATTCCTTGAGAAACCCAATTTAACTGACAGTATAAACCCAATATAACTGACAGTGCTATATTTTCATACATAGCTCCCTAAAACTAACCTTATTTTAGAAAAGGCAGTTTGAAAAAGGTGGAAAAAGCAGGTCTTTTCCTGCTGCCCCAATGACTTTAAAGTAGACACTACGCAGGCCTCTCTAGAGACAGTGCTCCACAACTGGGGGTACCACTGCTGGAAAGCTTTCTTCCTCAAAGCCTCCATCCGTATCTCAGATTGTAGGGGCACTTGAAAGAGCGCCTCTGCAATGATCTCACTAGAGGTTATTCTTCAGGTACTATGGTACCAAGCTGTGAAGGGTTTTACAGGTCAAAACCAGCAGTATGAACTGAGCTCAGAAACAGACTCAGGTGAAGACTACAGCAACTGTTTTCAATACAATCTACCTGTCAGGCCCATGTCTCCAGTCTGATTATGGTATGTAGAGAGAGAAGAGGCAGTGGGATATGCATAAGCCAGTAGTAGCTGCATAAGTAGCTGCAGAAGATGGATTTCGACAGGGAAAGAGGGAAGAAGTTGTAAAAGAGAGGGATGGCTATGACGAGTGGAACTAGGAGTGAGTTGTTATATTTTCTCCCACCCAAGGAGCTCATTTCAGAGACTGCTAAATAGGTCTTCCAAACTTAGGAAATAGCAACATCTTCTAAAGCCAGGAGAAACCTGCTTCCTTACCTCTGCAGCAATCCAGGTGCTAGTCACCAAGTGCAACTTTTTTTGGGTGTCAGTGGTTGATGGGCATTTGGATATTTTGCATTCCTGATGTTAAACTTTCATTGGAAAATGCATATGGTGTGTGATCTAATTTAATATAATCTTGGAATTGATTTAAAAGTATTCTTCTCAGAGCAATTGCTCCATTCAACTCCCCAGTGGTATGAAAAAAGATTTATCCTTTTTTAAAAAGCAAAAAACTGGAGTACAAATCTGGTTCTTGAGGACTAGTCTGCAGAGATTATTAGTTCAAGAATAAATAACTTTCATTTGTTTCAGAAACAGATTTCTTCACTTGGCACAAGCAAATGAACCTGAATTGTGTACAACCATAATAGACAATTAAGAGGATGTAAGATTTAAAAGCAACAACTCTCTAATGCTTGTAATAGTTTGCCTCCTATATGAAGGGGATGGAGCGACTCCCTTACGAGGAAAGGTTGCAGCATTTGGGGCTTTTTAGTTTAGAGAAAAGGCGGGTCAGAGGAGACATGATAGAAGTGTATAAAATTATGCATGGCATTGAGAAAGTGGATAGAGAAAAGTTCTTCTCCCTCTCTCATAATACTAGAACTCGTGGACATTCAAAGAAGCTGAATGTTGGAAGATCCAGGACAGACAAAAGGAAGTACTTCTTTACTCAGCGCATAGTTAAACTATGGAATTTGCTCCCACAAGATGCAGTAATGGCCACCAGCTTGGATGGCTTTAAAAGAAGATTAGACAAATTCATGGAGGACAGGGCTATCAATGGCTACTAGCCA
Organism: Rhineura floridana; assembly: GCF_030035675.1. Taxonomy (NCBI): domain Eukaryota; kingdom Metazoa; phylum Chordata; class Lepidosauria; order Squamata; family Rhineuridae; genus Rhineura; species Rhineura floridana. Next base: position 142,438,258 of record NC_084480.1, read on the forward strand.
CGATGGCTGTGCTCTGCCACCCTAGTCAGAGGCAGCATGCTTCTGAAAACCAGTTGCCGGAAGCCTCAGGAGGGGAGAGTGTTCTTGCACTCGGGTCCTGCTTGCGGGCTTCCCCCAGGCACCTGGTTGGCCACTGTGAGAACAGGATGCTGGACTAGATGAGCCACTGGCCTGATCCAGCAGGCTCTTCTTATGTTCTTATGTTCTTAAGGACAACACCATGGCTCCTACAGGTAATGCACCATAACATGGCAAAGTGGAGCAAGTACATTATTCCAACTCAAATAACACTGCTTTAAATACAGATGCTGAACTACTTTATCCTTTTTAGAAGACACAGTATTGTGGGTCATTATTCTAGTTTTAAAACTGCCAATACCAGATAGCATTTAATGTCATAATTATGCACTTTCTTTTGCTGGGTGGGGGGTTTAAATCATGTCACGCACTCAACAGATTCCCACTCCATTGGGTAATTCCTTAATTAGGCAGATTTTTGAAACATGTATTATGTACACAACAGACCGGAACAGCTCCTTTGGAGGTTTCTTTTCTTTTCTTTTTTAGTCCTACTGAGTGATTTCATCGTTAAGTCACACATGCTATGAAATAAAAATCCTTACGAAAATTCATGAAAATGCCCAGCACATATCATTCATTTATAAGAAGTGTGGACTTTAATAACATTTTGACTTTAAGATAAAATTGTTTCAAATGTTATGGTATTGATGTTAGATACTGAAATCACATTTTTTATTATAAGTAAATACACTGAAACCCCAAAATTCTTCTTATAAAAGTTTACGTTTTCCCTTCACAAATTATATTCAGGTTGTGAACTTCAATCTGAAGATTAAAGCTGGGAATGTTTCTGTTTAACTATGACCAAACCATAGAAGTCAAGGGCTATTGGAAAAAACACTTAAATACACATGGCTGCTGTCAGAATGGAGTATGCTATTAGATTTTATTTAAATGGCAGACTTTTTAATTGGGAAGCCAAAGGGCTAAAACTTGCAAATAGCCAGAAAAATGACATGTAAGTTGTTCAATCCATAGTACAAGTGGTATGACACAGTAGCTTCTACAGAATAGACATTACATAATGAATTTTAAATAGATGCAAATGATAGCTGCTACTACTATGGTCAAACGTTAAAACCTATAGACAAAAAAACAACACTAACACAATCTTGTGAAACCTGCATATATATAGCACTCTAAAGTATTGATTTACAGTGTCCTTTCTGTAATATGAATGGACACATACACACCCTGCTAGATAGAGAAATGCAACCCAGCTTCTAAATGCTCCAAAATCTTCATGGCTTAAAAAGCATCCTAATTTTCCCCAAAGGTCGTGCCACATACTCACTGGTCCATAGCTAATTTTACATGGAATGAAAAGCATTATTTAAATAGGGCGTTGCATTAAACTCCAACCATTTCCTATGGCGCTCTCAAGCTGGAGACTGATGTTTCCTCTATTTTAATTTTAAAGTAAGTTAGCAGCGGCTTCCTGCTTAATCCCCAGAGACTACCTGTACAGTGACATAAACACACACATTTATGACAGCAACATAAAATGTTCCTCTAAAGTAATGTGCAACATTAAGTGAAATGGTTTCCCAGAAAGATATTATAGGTATCTATATTTTATTTGCCATCTTAAACATATCTGGGTCTTTATGACCTTATTTTAAAAATGTATTTATATATATATATATATATATATATGTACACACACACACTTCCTGGTGCAAATGGACTGCATAAATAAGCAATGTGCTATGAGGCTTCAGACTAGCCGATAAACCCTTTCAATTTTCATGCCAGCTTCTTCTTTTGTAATTCAAATCTGGCTGGAAACTGGCAGCTCTGAAAACTGAAACAAGCACTGCCACAAATACCTTGTAATGCTATCGACCTTGTCTGCCCATGCAGTGAGAAAGGGGGATGCATATGTGTCTGCAGTCATCCAGATAACACAACTCATTTTTGGGGGGGATAACAGAAGCCAGCCCCGGACTGTGCACCAAAAGCAGAGTCATTACCAGGCAAGCTGGAGAATAAGTCTCTTCAAAATACAGAGCACATTTTAAAAACCATACACAGGGCTCAGCCCACTGCTTTCATTACCAATTTTAATTTAGCTCCTTCAGTTTGCCAACCAGATAAACTCTTCAGTGCTTTTTTTAATCTATTTGCCACATTTTATGTTTAAGATTATAGTAATATGGGCCAGAAGGAGGAATCACTTTTAGAGGAAATAAAGAAACAGATCCGCTTATCAGCATCCATCAGAAAGTTCATTAATCAGCAAGGCTTTGTGCCCCCTAAATTGAAAGGTTAAATAATCCTCTCAGGAATATTTCTAGGCACCTCCACCAATTGTCAGTGAGGGGCTGCCATTTACAACACACTGGATCAGTGACAGGGTATTTTGCCAATGTTTGGACCTCAAACAATGATGGACAAATGGTCTAGCTCACAAAGAAACCTTTTAACTAAAAGGATGGAAAAGAACCACAAGCTTTGATGATGATTGGAAGAAGAGTTCCAGTGTTCCTTTTATCAGGATGTTTATTAGGGAAGCTAGCATATTTTTATATATGAGCATGAGTACAATTGTAATGGCTATATAATAAAGAGTCTTGCATACATATGAACATTTATACATATACATTTGTACATTAACCTCCTGGAACACTTCTGCAATGCTTTTAAACCTAGTAGATGAATGTAAGTGGAGCAGCATGCTGATGAGAGTCCTTTTCTGATCTTTACTACTGTATTTATGCAGACTTCAAATATGCAGGAAGTGCCTAAAATAACCTGTAACATAAAGATGTGCTTCTATTTTTTAAAAAAGGAACTGTGTTAAGTGTAATATGTTGTTTTTGTTCACAATTAGGAAAAAAGCACAGTGAACAGACCACAATGAATAAACCACAAAACAACAGGTGTAGAAAATTTTTCAAAGTATAAAAATAAATTAAAACATGGTGCATGTTTTTAGCACTATTCTAAAAAACAGGTTCCCAAAGTTGCAATTAAAGGTTTCTGATGTATATCTTAAATCATTCACTGTATTACCTTTGGACTGTAGTGTTCCATGAAAGCAACATCCAAAAGATTATAAAAGTCTCAAAATATTATGAAGATTTTTTGAAAACTTTAATAGCCTGAAGCATCTATGATGAAAATAATCCAGTCCCGCTTCCTCCATATATCACCACATACACACATTCCCACACGGAGCTACCACATTTACATTTTTCTGATGTAATTTTCCATTGTAGAAAGGGTTTTTCATATTTGAAATCTTCTACTGCAGTTCTGATACGATACAATCCAGCAGACACCCACGCTAATGGTTCTGACAGACCTCAACATACATGGCTGAATCAGAACTTCATGGTCACCATGACAACCAATGGATTCTCCATGTCATTGCCCCAACACATGTTGCAGATCACATTCTATCTGGTGTTCTCATCCAGGCAAAAATACAGTGATCTCAGTGTAGGGGATTTCCTTTTGATTCCTTTGGCATGGTCAGATTACTTTCTGTTGATATTTTGCTTATGAGGGTGATAGACCAATTAGAATGTTCTGTCCCTACAGACTGATGGATGTGGATGGATTCCAGAGAGCCCTCAGAGAGGTTTCTGGTTCATATGGCTGGTGCATCTGTTAAAACCTCGGTCTCTCTGACATATGCAGATGACTCAGGTGATTGACACAATTGTTCTGAAGCATCCTCTTCCACTGGCTCCTTGATTTACCAGGAGTTGGGGGCAATGAAAAGTTGGGATGATGGCTAGAACGGAAGTCGCAGAAAACTCAGAATGAAAATATCCAGACAAAGGTAAGAAAACATTTTAAGGCCTACTCTGGTAGTTTATGGTGGGTGAATAAAGCTACTCTGAAACTGCTGGATCTGCATGGTGCCATCCAGTGGTGGTGTTCTGAGCAGCAGTGAGGCGTTCTTCAACTTGGCATATAAAGTGACCTTAAAGATCCTTCAGATGCCTGCTGTCACTTATTTGCTAAGCACTTTGACGATAGAATAGCTCACATCCACCTAAAGTCAGACGTCACTAGTTTTATGTAACAGTTCACAGATGTATTAACAGAACTGTCTGGTCCATTCTTAAAAATTAATTTCAGCTATTGAGAAATGAGCAAGTCGAAAGGTTTTTGGAGCAGTTTAGCCTGATACTTATTTGGTTGACTTTTGCCCTTCATGGCTTGCAGTACCTAGCAGGAGGGGGTTGGAGAGTTCCTTGCCAGAGAAGGGTTGTCCCAACCACCTTAAAGAAGGTAGTCATGAGGCTGTTTCTAAGGAAGTCCACTCTAGACCTGGAAGACTGCTCAAACTTATGGTTGGTAAAAAATATTTTCTTTTTGGACAAGATGCTTATATGTGTGGATGCTTGAGGCATTCTTGGATGAGACTTGTAACTGCATCCATTTCAGTCTGATTTCATAACTGAAACTGCTTTGGTTACCATGATACCTATACCGAGAAAAGGCTAGCGGGAGAGTTACTGCTAATTCTCTTAGACATTTCAGGAGCATTTGATACCACTGACTATGGCTGCCTGGGATGGGCACTGGAAAGCACACTTGGTTTGGTTACCTAGATGACCATTTCCCAAAGTTGGTGCTGGGACATTATAGCTGTGCACCACGTCACTCTATGCTGCATTATTCCACAGACTATATCTTGCTATCTGACATCTACACAAAAATGCTGAACTATGTTATCCAGAGATTATTCAGAAGGTAATTGATGAAACTCAGCTCTCTCTCACTCTCTCCTTATCAGAGTCAGGTGAGGGAGAAGAAGTCATAAATCCATGTTTGGGATCAGTTATTGACTAGCTAAGGGCCACTAAGTTAAATTCAATCCTCACAATTTGGTAGAGAGTTCAGTAAATAGGGAGAGGTGCTGTTTAGCCCGTTCTAGATGTGGTTGCACTCCCTCTAAAGGATCCGGTTCAGCAGCTTGAGGGTGCTTTTAGATCCAGCTGTTATCTTTAAACGGCCAAGCAGTTTATGTTTTTCACAACTAAGGCTCGTGTGTCAGTTGCAATTGATCCTGGACAGAGTTAGCCTGGGCACTATCATCTATGCTTTCAGAGTATCCGGGTTAAGCTTATTGCATTGTGTTGTACGTGGGGCTACGTTTCAAGACTTTAGGTGGTCCAGAACACTGCTGCTGTATTACATCCCATGACCACCTGCATGGAACACATCATACAGGCTGACATTCCATTCCTGGTAACAAGTGAATCCGAGTGATTATCTTTAACTCCTTGCATGGCTTGGGATCTGAGTACCTGAAGGATAATGTGTTCCCACATGTATCTGTCTACATGCTAAAATCCTTCAAGGGCCTTTTCCGAGTTCCCGCAGTTTTAGATATTAAGAAGGTGGTAGTGTAAGATATAGTTTTTTTCAGCTGTGTCTCGCTGTCTCTGGAATGCTCTTTCCAAGGAAGTATAGCTGGAATGTATTTTGATGTCCTCTCAGCATCAAAGACCTTCATATTAACCAAGGCTTTTTAACTAGTTTGCTCCAGTTTTTAACCTCTACAGAAACATGAATTTTTTTTATTTCACTACGACTTTATTGTTTAATTACTTTCGTTGCTCACATTGTTATTAATGCTAGTTTTATTGAAGCCCTAGAACATATGGGGAGTTCTGCTGGATCAGACGAAAGGCCTGCCTAGTCCATAAACCTATTTGCTATCGTTGCCACCTCGTGCCTATGGGAAGCCCAGAGGCAGGACACGAGGACAAGAGCCCTCTGTCTTGTTGTACCCCACTGACTGGTTTTCAGGGGCATGTTGATAATGGAGGTACCATATAGCCATGGGAATTGAAACATTAAAGGTGCAGGGTATAAATGATTTAAACAAGCATACATATTCTGTCTTCCTCTAGGATGCACACCTTAACATGGTGAGGGGGTCTGAGAGTGTCGAAGCAGCTGAGAGCAATGCCATCAGGAGTCTAGACCAAAAGGCTAGACTCCTAGCAGGGGCACCTAACGCGGAATGGTCAAAGCTGAGACAACAGACTAAGATGCATCCAAACTCACAGGAAGGCAATGTGACACTGACTTTTCCTATTCTCAATACTATTCTTTCTCCAGTCTTCAATTAACACTAGTATCAGTCGACACTTAGTTGCCATGTTCTAATAGAGATTCTGGGACCAATTGCAAAGAATGATTCCTGTCCAAATCTCATTTGGAATAAAAAGGACTTCAAGAACTGTACAAGTGAACTGTACAAATAATTCTAATTTGTTCTAACAGGGTTTGCTCAGAAAAAATATTTGAGAATAAAATATTAATATCGATTATTTAAGACTACCGATGCACAGTGGTGTTTTTAGAACTACAGTGAGTTTAAACTCTTAGGACAAGAATTTTTTTTATTTTTAAAAAAATTCTGAACCATGACAGAACATCCATCAACACTAAGGCAGAACATGTAAGAGCAGGTGCAGATGTATAAGTAAGACAGCAGGGCCTGTCCCTCATTTTCATTTATGTACAGTGCCTGTGACTAGCACTGCATTGATTTTCTGACTGATGTGAGTAGATTTTGGGGTATTTTTTTGTCTAAATGGCAGAATAAAAATATAATTAATCAAGGCTAAAGGAAATTAACTGCAGTTAAATTTTGTTATAACATTTATTAGAAGGCAGTGTGGACCTTACAATACTTAGAAAACTATGGTGTAATCTACAGGAACATTTAATCAGTTATTGATATGTGGATCACTGGTGAGAGAAACTACAGCTGGTATAGCACAGTGGGGAGGAGAGCCTGGCTGGAAGTCCAGAGTCTGTGAGTTCAAATCCCTGCTCGTGTCTCCTGGGTGTAAAGGGCCAGCTAAAGATCACCCCCGCAGTGAGTGGCTCAAGGGTTATGTGCCCTGCCACCTGTGCAGCCGTGGGCAAGCTGCATAGTCCCAAGGAGCCCAGTTGCCCCCCAGCTGGTAGCTGGGGAGGACTAGCCTCAGAGGGAGGCAATGGTAAACTCCCTCTGAATACCACTTACCATGAAATCCCTATTCAGGGCTGGCTGCAAAGGGCGGCCAGGTGGGGCCCTGGCTGAGGGCCCCGGGGCTACAGGGCCCCTGCTCCTCTTCTGCGATTTGGCACAGCACGCATGCATGCCATCAGCCAAGATGGCGGCAGAGGCTTCAGCCCCTTAGGAAAACTCAGCCACCATCTTGGTTAAGGGCAGCGCTGCACACATAACTACACAACAGCTGAGAAAGGTAGGTTAAAGAAGCAAGGGAATGGCAGGGGCTCCGGAGCGATTGGCATGCAATTTGCAGCAGCAATCCTGCTGTAAATTGTGGAAAGGAAGTGCTGGGGCCCGGTGCAAGATTGTGCCCAAGGGCCCTGGCATGTCTGGGGCTGGCCCTAGATCGCCATAAGTCAGGATCAACTTGAAGGCAGTCCAATGGTTGTGGTGAGAGAAACTAACAGTTACGAAGCAGTTTGTATGGTCTCAACCAGAGCTTGGAAAAGTTACTTTTTTGAACTACAACTCCCATCAGCCCCAGCCAGCATGGCCACTGGATTTGGTTGATGGAAGTTGTAGTTCAAAAAAGTAACTTTTCCAAGCTCTGGACATGTGTCGAGAGAGAACAGAGAGAGGAGTATAACACATCTCCTCTCCCACTGTGCCACTGAATACTTGTGAACATTTTAATGTCACAGTGCAAAGGTTTCAAATGATGCCAAACTACATGCTGTTAACAAAATATTGCCTAGGAGCTTACCAAATGATTAATGCCCCACATCTTCTCTCTCTAGCCATACTCTCATACTGCCACCAATCTAGCACTACTAATCATATATTCTGCTATAAAAGAGGAGGCAGAGCAGTTGTGGTGGGGGAAGGACTAGGTAACTGCTCGAGGCCCCACATTTTAGGACCCCCAAAATCTTATACGAAATCCGGTCAGCCTCCTTTACAGTCAGTCAGTCTTGGTGTGCCTTATCTTTTACTCAGCAGCATTGCAGGTAAGCAAGTCCTTCCCTACAAAAACACAAGCAGAGGGCCATTTCCCCCTACGTAGAGATAACATTCCCAAACCAGTATGTGAGAAACACACTTTCCCTAGATGAAACATCACAGGGCCTCATTTTTGTTTCCAAAGGCAAATTTCAATAAAGGTAATTCTTTGTTATAGATGAAAGACTTAAACAAATGGTGCAGTTTACAGACAAATATGGATTCATTTTTGATGTTAAATCTTTGGCTACAATAGGATATGATGACCTTGAAAAGGTGTGCAAAAGATGCATCTTTGCACCTTGAGGGAGACATTGATTCAACAGAGTTGCTGATCGAGTTCAAGAATTTTAGGTTATATAATCAACCCAGCAACAAAAAATGCACCACTTTGCCAGCCCTTCAATTTATTAATATATAATATTCAAGATACTTACCTCAGTTTATATGCAGAACTTCATAACATTCTCACTGTACCAACTGTATCTGGTGAGACGTCATTTTCAAAGTGGAAATTGATAAAAAAAATTATCTGCACTGTTCTATGTCACAAAAATAGATAGAAGAATTAGCAGATTTCAGCTAAGCACAAAACTGCACATGGTTTGGATTACAGTGATTTGATTGAGGATTTTGCTTCCAAGAAGGCCTGAAAAAGTACATTTCATTAAATAGGATACTATAGAATTGACTCTAAAATAATTAATCACTGTATCATTATTCATCAATGAACTGGCTATCACTAATTCACCATCTCCCTATATGAGCCTGCCTGGGCCCTGAGATCTTCAGGAGAGGCCCTTCTCTCAGTCCCAACACCCTCGCAAGTGCGATTGGTGGGGACGCGAGATAGGGCCTTTTCGGTGGCTGCTCCTAGGTTCTGGAACTCCCTTCCTAGGGAAGCACGAATGGCCCCCTCCTTGCTATCCTTCCGTTGGCAAGTAAAGACTTTTTTATTCCGACAGGCTTTTGGGATAGAAGGTGTTTAGGATTGGGCTTTACAAGGCTTGTTTTATTGTTTTACATTATTATCTGTATTATTTTAAATTGTTTTTAGATTTTTAAGTGCCTTTTACGGTTTTAAGGTTGTGCATAGTTTAATTGTATTTTAATTGTATGTTTTTCTATGTTTTTAACTACATGTAGTTTTATTTGTAAGCCGCCCTGAGTTCCAGTTTGGAAAAAGGGCGAGGTAAAAATAAAGTTTCAATTTCAATTTCATTTGTCCCTCTTACCATGATCTCGTACAATAAGCTTGTTTTTGTTTAGTTTTTTTTGAATAGTTACTCCATAACACATTTTATCTGCAATGGCAAGTGATTAATGGATGTTTTTTTCTTGTACTGCGTATGCACGCATGCACACACACTCTTTGTGACTTGCTTAACCCAACTCCCTGGCCTGCCTTTGTGCACTGGATCACATTTCCTGGCCTTAGCCAGTAGTTAAGACATAGGATATGCGTATTATCGTCTCTGAAATACTGGAAGGTATGAGGGCTCAAACCGTGCCTTTCAATATTTCAGGAATTCACACATAAAATCATTTTTAACCAGAATTTTATCTTGCTCATCCAAGTATGAGTTTCTATCTTGGGAATCCCAGCTTCTAAGCGGAGAATGGAATTAGGTACACAGCCTGGGATACCAAGAAGGGAACGTAAGAATCTAGTTTGGACGGATTCTAGGGGGGCATAGTTGTCATAAGCACATATTTGAGCTTATGCGTGCTCGTTTGATTCGTTTTTAACTTGTGTAAACTGCTTTGATTTTTTAAACAAAATAATACAAATATATTTATAAATAAATTTATTGCAAAAACACAACTGGAAAAGCTCTTGGTGAAAAACTAAGAAGCAATGAAGCCACTGTTTATTTTTATTGTTTTTCCTTTAATCACAATGTCGCTCCAGAGAGATCTGGCCTCTACATGGGCATTATCATAACAGGCCTGTGGGATTACTTAGGTTGAGACTAGGGCTGTGTACATGCCATACATTAAAAGCATGTGATTTCCCCCAAAGAATCCTGCAACTGTAGTTTAAGGGTGCTGGGAATAGCAGCTCTGTGAGGGATGAACTACAGTTCCCAGGACTCTTTGGGGGAAGTCATGCACTTTAAATGTATGATGTGTATGCAGCCAGTGACTCGTCCTAGCCCAAGGTCATCAAGGGGGCTTTATATTTATATATCTTTAAAGTGACAGCTTTAAAGTGCCACAGAACTCGGATTCAAAGATAATGCACAGATAATATGAGTATACCCAATATGCATGTAAGAACTTGAATGTCATGAAGAATACTACATATAGATTGACTGGATGTGCTGCACTAACTGGCACTCTGACGTCAGAAACCATAATTTGTACTGATGCTGCAGGAAAATGCAATCGTTCAAGAACCTGGGAATGGTGTACCAGGCTTCTATTACTCTGAGAAGTATATTTTCCAATCCCTTCCTAACCCTCAGGAAAAATATTTAAAATATGCAACAAAGAAGCAAGGCTCATGGTTCCTCGTTTTGTTAAATTCTGACATTGAGGCTCGGTTCTGACAATTTGATAGCTTGTCTGGGCAAGGTAGAGGGTGTTTTTTGTGGTTGTGTCCACACTCAGATAAGTCGTACTAGCGAGACTCAAGAGACAATTGCACCACTGTCCTTTTGGCATTATGGTTTGTACCAGAAGATATGTTGACTGTTGAAGCTGGAGATTTTCTATCAATGGTTCTCTTTTTATATGTTGATATATTGAGTTTGGTGTATTTGTCCATATTTTTTTATTTTTGACTGCTAGCCTCTTCAGGAGTCATTGGTGGGAATGAATACAATGCATAAACAAAGTCATTAGCCCTTTTGGAAGTTGATGACAAAACAAATATCAGCAAGTCTTGTATCATATATCCTAAGTGGTTTTATAAACCATTCTAAAACCATACTTCTCATGTAAACCTCTGAGGTATAACACAAAACATTTAAAATATAAAGTCTGTACAAAATTTAGTAAATGTATTCAATGTTATTTTGTGCATAAATTAATCCAATAAAAAGCAAATATTTACAGAAATGGAAACATAAACCATGCATAATTTCACACCCCTTTTACTGAAAATACAAGTGAAAACACGAGATACATCACACTATCACACAAAACATCACAAATTTGATTAAGCCCTAACTTTCAGCAAAAAATGAGCTCAATAAAAGTTTGGAGAGAACTTTCAAAGGCAAAAGGAGGGCAGTCACTTCCTCTTAAGAGTATCGCCCATGGTTACAACATTATTTCCCCCAAATTGCAACAGTAAGCCACTCCAGGATAAAAACTATGACACTGGAAAGACTTACAGAACTCTCTATTGAATCAGGCCGGGTGTCGGAAGGCAGAGCTGGGGTCCCAATCCCGGGGAGCTGGATCCCGGAGAGTTGGGAAAAGAGTATTCGGATGGATGGCAGAGGGAAGGGGGAGGAACTTCCCCCCTTTGGAGCGAAGACGAAACAGAGGAACTGCCAGTAATAAGGTCGCTTAGCAACGGGGAGCCTGAGCCCTCCCTGGACATTCTCACGCCTCCCCCTCTTTCAGGCTCAGAGCAAGAGGGGGAAGAGGGAGGGCTGCTCACAGCCGAAAAGCGGGGAGGCAGTTTACCATCAGCCCCTCCCCTATCCCCCATCCTGGAATCGGAAACTTCAGAAGAGGAGGGGGTGATGCTTCCCCCCTCACCGCGCACACGCAGACAGCTGAAAAGACAGGAGAGAAGGGGGGGAAGGTGGGCAGTACCTGAGGAGCAGTTAAGGAGGAGCAAAAGATTGCGCGCCCGTTTGGCCCCTTCTTAAAGAACAGGCAGGAAGAAGTCCCTTGCTCTGTCAACTTTCTCCCAATGCCGCAGGACCTGTATCCCTGTATTGATTCATGAGAAAACGCAGTCTTTGTTTGGACATTACCCTAATAAAACACGAATTAACTACAATCGTTGGTCTGGTTCCTGAGTCACATCCTGGGCCTGACACCGGAGTATGCCAAGCTGATTCTGTGATCAACATACCTGTATTTGACTTGCAAGGTATGAGGGTAAGTGACTTGGCATGGGAGTGACTGGCAAGTACATTCCAATAAAGGAAACTCAATTAAATGTTTTAGATATATGTAAAAAAAATTTGGGGGGGGGGGAAATCTTCCTCTAAAAAATTCTCCTCTGAAATGGAAATGGACTGCCTTCAAGTCGATCCCAACTTATGGCGACCCTATGAATAGGGATTTCATGGTAAGCGGTATTCAGAGGGGGTTTACCATTGCCTCCCTCTGAGGCTAGTCCTCCCCAGCTGGCTAGGGCCTGCTCAGCTTGCCACAGCTGCACAAACCAGCCCCTTCCTTGTCCGCAACTGCCAGCTGGGGGGCAACTGGGCTCCTTGGGACTATGCTGCTTGCCCACGGCTGCACAGGTGGCAGAGCACGTAACCCCTGAGCCACTCACTGTGGGGATGATCTTTAGCTGGCCCTTTACACCCAGGAGACACGAGCGGGGATTTGAACTCACAGACTCTGGACTCCCAGCCAGGCTCTCCTCCCCACTGTGCTATACCAGCTGTCACTCCTCTAAACAGTGTAAAAGAAAGTAATAAGTAGAATTAACTACTACAGAATTAATTCAACATACCTTATAGATCAAGTTAACAAATCTGGATTCAAGGCAAGCTTGCCCCACTAATTTTAACTAATCTAACCTTGAAATCCTCAAAAGTCACAGGTGCCAGAGCAGTCCCACTGACTGAATCATATCCCTAGGAATGGAACTTATTTTTGAACAGGCATGTATAGAATTGTGCTGTTAGACCTTACACAGTCAGTATTTTGGAACTGATGCCTACATAGCTTAGGAACAATGTTAAAATATTAAACAATGTTGCTTATGCTTGTAGGACCAAACAGCCCATGGAGTTAAAAAGTATAAGATTGTTACAAAGAGCAGAAGGTGGCTTAACCAGGGTCCCCCCTCCCAAGGATTAGAGATGTTGGGGGATGTTGGTTTTTTAGAAAATGTAACTGTTATCTGTACAGTTTGCAACAAGTTATCTACACATCAATTTAAGGGCTGTTGGTTTTTCAGAAGATGTAACTGTTAATTTGCACAGTTTTAACAAGTTATTTCTACAGCAATTCTTACCTATAAGAGTAATACACATGTAGCAGAAATTGTGGTCCAATATGCTAAACTTTAGAAACCACATGCTAAGAATGAAGAGAAATGGCCATCATTCACAGATAAACATTGCCTGCATTGGGAATTCCCCTTCCCCATAGCCTGACTCTTACCACTAAATATACAAACCCTGTATATGTTACAAGACAAGCAGCTGGCAGCAGTACCTACTGGTAATGCTTTTGTCCAAGTATATTATTTTGCAATAGTATGACCTCAACTAATATTTAGAAACATCAACCCTTTTCACAAAGCAACACTACTGAATCATATACTATCATTTTTTTAAAAAATGGGAGTGGGGAAACACATACTGGGTGATATCCAACCAAGTCATGTTCAGCGTAGATTCACTGAAATCAATGGACTTACTCCAAGTATGACTAACACTGGATATCACTTACTGCATTTGCAGTCATCACATATTCAAACAATATAGATTGGAATCACTATGCATTTAGACAATGTTTAAATAATGAAGGATGCAATCCAACACATCACATTTAAATGGAAGTTCTTCGAGTTTCAATGAGAATTATTGTCAAACTGCTCCAGAAAAAGTACATAGGGACATTAAACATTATGGCCTATGCTGCCTGCTTCATGAAGCAAGAAAAGGCAGGATGTTGGGTCATATTATTGTTAACTTCTCAGGCTCAGAAGCAGAATGCATCACCTACTTGCTGGCAGATTTCCTTATGTCAGTTATCAAGTGGCCATGTTTACTCTTTTATCTTTTAAAATTAGAAAGTGATCCTTATCCATTAATCCTACTAGATGGGCCATTTTTATTAGAATTGTAACTATTATTTAGTATTTGGATTTCAGAGTTTTATTTTTATTTAACTAATCATCAGATGTATGATGTATTAATGTTAATCCTACTGGATGTATGAAATATTAATGTTTGTGTATGTTTTGATTTGCTGTGGTTACAACATTAAACCTACTTGCTTGCTTTACAGAGAAGTGTAACATCTTGCATTTCAGTCCACTGGAAATATGAACATCCCATATGGACAGTCTATGTATGTTAACTGAGAAATTCCACTGAATTTACTGGGATTTACTTCCAAGTAAATATGCAAAGGACTGCGGCCTTAATGCTGGTTTTGACAACACTGTAGATAGATACCGCCACTGTCTGTCACATGATAATATAAAGTAATGTATTCAGTGTTGGTATTTACTGGAAAAGAGATAGATTATGGATAAAAGGGGGGATAATGCAGTATTATATTATTTGTGCATGTTCACCATTTAAATTTGTGCTATTGTCCTCCAGAAACTTAGTAAAAGAAGCAATCTGAAACAAATCAAGAAAGAATTAGTTCAACATTTAAGTGAGATAACAGCAAAGGTACAGTTAAATGGGTTAAATGTGTTAAACCTGTAAAATGCTAATAGTGCCTTCCAGGAAATATATGACTTTTTTTTGTTTTTAAAATTTTGCCTTTTAACAAAGCTATTGTAGTTTTTAAAAACAAATTATACACTTACAAGTGGATAAAGAGGTAGCTATTATTGTGAAACCAGGTTTTATTTTTAGCATAATTATCTGACAATTTTATTCTACTCAAAACTACAAATGACCCTTTCTTCCTAAATTCACATGCAAAAATGAAGATAACTGAAGTTTCAAATGAATTTCAATTAGTCAGAAAGACAATTTTGAGCATGGGAACCTTGGAATAAATATGATAAAGCCTCCAAATTATACATAATGTAATGACATATGTTCTTTAAATTAGACTGTATCGGTTGAAAATATTACAGCTGGAAAGTTCTGAGAGCTAACACATGAAGGCTGCAATCTTATGCATGTTTACTTCCAAGCCATCTAACCTAATTCTGCAGGACTCACTTCTGAGTAAACATGAAGCTGAAGGATGGCAGAATGCTGTGAACATTTTCAAAATATGGAGGAAATTTAGATAAAGCAATAATTATTTTAAAAATTCCTTTCAATACAGCAAACAAAGGAAACCCAGGCCATCCTTCTGGAAACATCATCATAATATAACAATTAGTAGGCTTATATGTTCAAATGTCTCAGTTCAGGCTAGGATAGGCATTGAGGCGATTAAGAGGAACCAATCTCTCTGAGTAATCCAGCCAAAAAGCTAATTCATCCATCTTCTGCAGAAATGTCATGGACTATAACATTTCTTATGATTTCTTTAAATCTATGGCTATTTATTTTTATATATTCAGCAGTGACACTTATTTTCAGCTGCTATTTCGTGTAGCTCATACTTAAGAGCACACATACTTACATTTTTAGTTCAAGAAAATGGTGGACGGCCAAGCAGAATTTTAATAATCATATACAAAGAAATACAAGCGCAAACTTTAAGCACAAAAGATGTATTGTGTCTTCCTGTCTTTAAGATACGCATACCAAAACAGCAATTCCTGGTTCATTTTTTTTTATGTAAGTAGATTAGAGGTAAGATTAACAAACTTCAAAAAGTGTATTAAATGATAGTGTTTGGTAGTTATATTCTGATGGTTGTAAAACTCTGTTGGTGGCCATCTTGGGGCGAGGAGTTTTGATATAAATGAGAAGAGTGAAGGCAGGAGATGAGGGAGGGGGGCTTACTGCATGCACAGTGCAAGGCAACAGGAGCAACCATCATCTCCTGAAGAAGAAAAAAGCCAGCTTCACAGCAAAGCAAACATTAAAAATATCTAGAAAAACACTATATCATAAACTATGCAAAACAGATTTGTCTATCTGCAGTGTTTTAAAGTCCACAATAATCTATAGTATACTGTAGGCTATATAGATTTTAGGCCAGGATACTACTTTTGGATGCACAGTATTCAACACATACTTTACTCTGTGTGCTATTTGCAATTGCTTTTCATAAAAAGAATAGACAGAAAAGATGTGTGTGATTTTTCCAGTTAATTATAACAGTTACCCAGTTTCATTTTACGTTGGCCACATTAATGTGAAGCCTCGATTAAGCATAATTCGATCTGGTTTGTTCCCATGAAGACACCATAATTGTACAATTGTTTTCTACCCCATACAGCATGCCCTGCATTTTTCATAAGCCAACTTCATATTGCACTGCAAGAAACGCATGTATACATTCACAAATTCACTTTTGAATTACATTAGAGACCATCTAGTCTGACCTTTATATACACATAATTTTGTTATTACAAATACAGATTCATATACTGCTACCTTGGATCACAAGTGTCAACTCTGAAATAAAGTTTTCAGAGTTTTTCCTGGGTGTAAAACAGAAGTCTAGAGACAAAGGCAATTATTAATTATTAATTGCCTTTGCAGAGGGTGCTCTAATACTAGAAATGTTTTTACAGAGCCAGAAATAAAATACAGTAGATTATTTCTTGTAAAAAATAGTTTTACTATATTCTGCAAGATAAGTTAAATATTATGGCTGGGATCCAAAGCATAGCATATGCACAAGGGTTTTTAAACATCATCCTTCTGGCATCAGCCTCACATGCCCTCTAAAAAGCTGACCCAAAGGTTAGGACCCTCCAGAGCATTATCCTATGGGGGGTTGCTGCTGGAAGGAAAAATGGATCACCTCCAGGTTCCCTACACACAGTCGGCTTTGGATTCCAGTTAGCATTTTCCTAAACTGTACCCAATACCTATAATTCTCTAATAATGTGCATAAGTAATGAAGGGGGATTATTCCCCCCATGTTAGAACTACATGGACCCATGTCCTAAATTACAGAATAAATCAGCCCCAAATATAACTCTCACACCCTTTCCTAAACATATTAGAAGCCAGAAAGGGCAAGAGAGGCAAGAAGCCCCTAGAAAGAAACTGATCTAGCCTTTTCTTCCAATAAAATGAAGTGTGGATACATTTGAAGTTCAAAACATAAAGCTATACTGATATAAAGTTTTAATGGAATATTATGAACAGAACAGAGAATAAAGAAAATGAGGAATTAGTTGTATACCAAATGGTCATAGTAAGAAATGATGTTTATTGTATACAACATATAAAGGGATGTTATTTATAATATGACTTTTGAGGGGGGGAACACAACATATTCCTGTGTAGTGGAGCACAAGCCGGCAACATTGATTTATTGACTGTAAATGGCACTCTTGGAAGCTAAAATAACTTTAGTTAAAGTGACTTTGAATTTGTGAAATCTTTGACTTGGTATGTCTAGGCTTGAGAGCATTTAAACCAATGTTTTGATTTTCAACATATATATCTTCAAAACCTACTTACCAAGGAAAAGCTGCAATATCATTTTTTATAGAAGGAGGAGTTTCAATTATGAAAAGTATTCTGTAGTACTTTGAATATATAAACTATGTTATAATTTTTATTAGGAATTTCCACAGTTAAAAACCCCCACCGTATGTTAAACCAGCTATGTGGACTGAAACCTAGAATGCTACAATGACAAAGCCCAAAAGCAATGAGACATTCAACAGAAGGAAGAAATTTGCAGCCAGTTAAAACATTGTTTTTAAGCTCTCTCTTGCTCTTATATAATCTCTTATAATTTCTTCATCCTGGATATAGAAAAAGTATGCCTGACACAAACTCTTTCAAAGAGCTAAAATTCCAAACACCATAACCATAAGTGAGACCCAAGAAAACCCATAACCATAAGGTACATTATTTACACATCATTACTGAAGATAGATGTGCAATAGCTTCAATGAGTCAATAGATGGCACCCCAATCTCTTAGTAGGTGGGCACAATGAATAAAATTGCTAAAAGAAGTGACAAATATTGTTCTGTTGATCTGAACAAGCATTCACCACGATTAATTAGTGACATTTTGCTTATGCATGAGAAATTAACCACACATTTTATATAACCCTTTGACAAACATGCATAATAAGTGGGATTAAAAGATTACCTACATGGTATATATTTGTACAATATACAAAAATTGTTCTGTTTACATAGATTTTATATATACTTCGCATTCTGGTTTATTAAGAGACACTGACATCTAGGTTCAACCAAACTTGTGACAAGTGTGGAATAAACCATTTAGTATTAGTATATGTATTTATAAAAACCAATACAAATTATTCTTTCAACCCTTTTTGAATGGCTACTATGAAGACAGCATGCAGCATTTCTTTCTCTTGGCTTTGTTACAGCAATATATCCTACTGTATGCTGTATGGTTACTTGTTTAATATATTCTCATATGATTTTTTTTGCTAGTAACTTAGAAATAGTACTTAACGTTTTAGGAAATTAAGGGAGATATTTTTTAATAGCAATGGGCTATCATCAACACTGGAACCCACACAGAAAATGCTATATAAAGGATTGCCTCAACATAGTGGAATTCTGTATAGCAGAAACTACAAGATAGGACAGAGATTAAACAAGAAGTTGGAAAATTCATTCAAAATGACTGAATGGCTATGGTTATTGGACACTAGCTGCTATGAATTTTAAATTTTTTTCGTAAGAATTGATATTTCTTGTTGCCCTGATTAAAAATCCATTTCTGGAAACTGATAAGTAGCCAGAGGTGGGACTAAATACAAACTATTTTGAAATACTGATCAAATAGTTTCTCCATTTTTAAATCTCCAGCTGAATAGAGATACAGTATAACAATTTTCTGAAACGTAATGTCTTTCTACCATATAAAAACGGTTTCCCAAGTTATCTGATAACTCAAAAGTCATGTGCAAAGATGTCAGCCCAAAATATAACTCTCACACCCTTTCCTAAAAGTCAACATATTTGAAGCCAGAATGGCCAAGAGAGGCAAGGAGTTAGGAGAAACGGATCTAGGGAAACTTCAAATATATACTTGTTTTAACAGTATATAAACTTGAGTAAATTGTCTCTATGGAGAAAATGGGAAAACAAATCATCTTAAAATGCCAATAAAAGCATACTTGAAAGGACACATGTCCACTAAAATTCCTTAAAGAAAAGAAAATCTAAGAAGACAGTTGTTGCTTAAACACTTCATGATCTGTCAAAACCCATTCAGAATAATCATGAGCCACTTGAGTCTCAATATTTATATCCACTATGAAGCCAAATATAAACTTGTATAAGGTTTGCAAGACAAATCATTTAATATTGTCCTAAACCAAGTTAAGCTTCTGTGCTTCTCCTATTTTCCCTGTGCTTTACAAGCTGTATAGGAAGACTGAAGATTTGTTGAGTGGTTATGTTTGTAAGTAAAGGCTCCCAAACAAGGTTTAACTGATAATCCTATTAACAGGCATGCACAACGTTCTGTTTCTAATCATCACATCCCACTCTACCCACGTTATACCGTCAAAGTAGTTTTCCTTGGACATTGTGGAAATAGATGCTTGTTCTTGGGAATTACCATGGTGCATGCTAATAGTGCTGCTCATTGCTTCCATGAGACATATATTATTATACTATTATGTACTACTGATGAGGTTATAGGTAGCAAAGTGACATTATGTCACCATGATTGATTTCTGTTATTTAAACAGTTTTCAAAGAAAGTTGGAAAAAATCATAGTATATTCTTGCATTCTTCAGTGCAAAACCTCTTCTGATATTTATTATCTTCCTTCACAAGATGCTTGTCTATATTTTATGGTCAGCAGTTCACAGAAGAGTAAATAGGCTGGGTGTAGAAGAAAATAAAAAATGTGTTTCTACTTACTGTTAGGTGATACTGCCTCCACATTTCTGGGCAAGCCTGGAAAATAAAAATATTGATCAGCTGGGAGCATGAAACAAGGTGCTTTACAGCCTGTTGGTTTTGGCATAACACAGTATCCACTGGTGTCGGTCACAGGAAAATAAGAAGCTTAACTGAAAGGGTCTGCATTTCAGCTCCAAAAACCTGGCTAGACAGTTTAATTGAATTTTACACTGGTTTAACACACTCCCTGCCATTGTCAGAAAGCCAGTAACAGTTTTCTCTTTTCCTTTCTTTTTCCCAAGTTTAGAAGTTTTTATGACATGTTCGTAAGGGTCCTAAAATATAAATGCCAGACAAACTTTGTCAACATTTATAACTGGCACAATTATTTGAAAGTTAATTTATAATATCATACTTTAATTCAGAATTCTAAAACTATTTTTCTGTTATATACCTATAAACTATTCACAATATAGTTATTGCATCAACAATGTAAACTCCTCAGTAATGTTAAACGATATCTAAATAAGGAACATAACAGAATGCTTTACTGACTTCTATTTTCACAAAAGCTTTCTTTATTTTTCTATTTTGTCCTCTGTCCATACTGTACCTAAATCACTGTATTACAAATAAGGTGATGTCTCTTAACAGCTATTTCAAGTACAATTACAAGAAAGTTCACAAAATACCATCTTATTTGTTTATTTCTTAGTATAGTTTTGCATTAGTGACAGAAAGAAGTAAAGTCTTTAAACAGAACCATAATTTTTGCAGTTTACAATGTATTAACTGTTAACTGAGCCATTTCCAATCTTTAAGTTTCTTTACAATTAGCCTCTGT